>NC_057811.1:326397369-326406764 GCF_018294505.1 Triticum aestivum | reverse complement strand
CGCTCTCTTCTTCCCCACGCCCGACGCGCTCGCCGCCGTTCCCGTCGTTCGCACGGCCACCGTGCCCCAATCGCCACCTCGCCGTGTCATACGCCGTCGCCGCCCTCGACTACACCACCTCCGCCTCTCCGTTGAAGCTCGGAGCCACTGCAACGGCCTCCCCGAGCTCGTCTTCAACTTCGGACGCCGGCGACCCCCTTCTTCCCCGGCGCCGACCTGCTGCTCCTAAGCTCTCACCGGCCTCCGTGTGCCGCGCGGTGAGCCTCTTCCCCCTCCTCCCCTGTCCTTTCTCTCTCGCGCGCCCCCTAGCTTCTTCCCCGCGCGCGCCCGAACGCCGCGCCGCGGAGCTCGCCGCCGGCGGGTCTCCGGTGACCTTATGGTCACGGGCTCAAGCCCGTTGCACTCCCCACCTCGCGTAGATGCCCCCCAGCCCCTCCGCTTGCTCGATAGCCCGCCGTAGCCTCGTTTCTGTCGGGCACCCGTGCGCGCCGCCGCCTCCGCCGCTCGCCGGCGCCGATTCCGGCCAAGTCCGGCGAAGCCCCGGCCACCCCTGGATGCGGCGCTGCGAGCCCTTTCGAATGGGCCTAGCCCCGCTCCTCCCCGAGCCCCGTAGCGCGATTCCGGCCAACTCCGGCGAGGGGCCGCCGCTGTTTTGGTCGCCGGAGTTGCTCCGGCGCCGGCCGCCGACGTGGCTGGCCTGGCCCCCCCCAGTGCCACTGCTAGTGGGCCCGTGGGTCCTCGTTGACTGGGTCCACCCAGTCAGCGTGCTGACTGGGCAGGCCCAGCCACTGACATGCGGGCCCTGCCGCAAAAAAAAGAAAAGAAAAGGAAAATGTTTTATAAATAAAATTAATTAATTAATCTAATGACTCACTAACAGGTGGGCCCAGTAGTTAATTAACTAAAAATTAATTAGTTTAATCTTCTGTTAACCCACTGTCTATGACAGGTGGGTCCCCCGTGTCAGTTTTGACCAGTCAACCCGGACTGTTGACCGCTGACGTCGCTCATACGTCATGCTGACGTCATATCCTTTTTTCTGTTAATTAAATAATTGCAGAAATTGAAATAATCTTTGAAAATTCATATCTTTTAAACCGTAACTCGGATGAAAATGTTTTCTATATGAAAGTTGCTCAGAACGACGAGACGAATCCGAATACGCAGTCCGTTCGTCCACCACACCTCCCTAACCTATCGAACTAGCAACTTTCCCCCTCCGGTCCGTCTGTCCGAAAATGCGAAACATCGGGAATACCTCCCGGATGTCCCCCTCCCTTCGCCGGTACCACCTACTGTCGCGTTAGGACACACCTAGCACCGTTCATTGTCATGTCACGCATCGTCATGCTTATGTTTGCATTGTATTTACTGTTTCTTCCCCCCCTCTTCCCTCCGGTAGACTACGAGACCGACACTGTTGCTGCCCAGTTCGACTACGGAGTTGACGACCCCTCCTACTTGCCAGAGCAACCAGGCAAGCCCCCCCCTTGATCACCAGATATCGCCTATTCTTCTCTATACTGCTTCCATTAGAGTAGTGTAGCATGTTACTGCTTTTCGATATCCTATCCTGATGCATAGCCTATCCTTGCTACTACTGTTGATACCTTTACCTGCAATCCTACATGCTTAGTATAGGATGCTAGATTTCCATCAGTGGCCCTACATTCTTGTCCGTCTGCTGTGCTATACTATCGGGCCGTGATCACCTGGGCGGTGATCACGGGTATATACTTATATACTACATACATGACACATGAGATGACTAAAGTCGGGTCGGCTCGTAGGAGTACCCGCCAGTGGATCTTTGTGGCGGAGCGACAGGGCAGGTTGAGACCGCCTAGGTGAGAGGTGGGCCTGGCCCTGGTCGGCGTTCGTGGATACTTAACACGCTTAATGAGATCTTGGTATTTGATCTGAGTCTGGCCATTTGGTCTATACGCACTAACCATCTACGCGGGAGTAGTTATGGGTATCCCGGCGTCGTGGTATCAGCCGAAGCCTTCTTGACGTCAGCGACTGAGTGGCGCGCGCCGGATTGGACTGGAACGCCACTAGGCTAGGTCTGCTTCCGGCCGCGTACGCAACGTGCAGGTGTGCATAGGGCGATGGGCCCAGACCCCTGCGCGCATAGGGTTAGACCGGCGTGCTGACCGCTCTGTTGTGCTTAGGTGGGGCCGCGACGCGTTGATCTTACGAGGCCGGGCATGACCCAGAAAAGTGTGTCCGGCCAAATGGGATCGAGCGTGTTGGGTTATGTGGTGCACCCCTGCAGGGAAGTTTATCTATTCGAATAGCCGTGTCCCTCGGTAAAAGGACGACCCGGAGTTGTACCTTGACCTTATGACAACTAGAACTGGATACTGAATAAAATACACCCCTTCCAAGTACCAGATACAACCCGGTGATCGCTCTCTAACAGGGCGACGAGGAGGGGATCGCCGGGTAGGATTATGCTATGCGATGCTACTTGGAGGACTTCAATCTACTCTCTTCTACATGCTGCAAGATGGAGATGACCAGAAGCGTAGTCTTCGACAGGACTAGATGTCCCCCTTTTATTCTGGCATTCTGCAGTTCAGTCCACTGATATGCCCCTTTACACATATACCCATGCATATGTAGTGTAGGTCCTTGCTTGTGAGTACTTTGGATGAGTACTCACGGTTGCTTCTCTCCCTCTTTTCCCCCTTTTCTTTTCTATCTGGTTGTCACAACCAGATGCTGGAGTCCAGGAGCCAGACGCCACCGTCGACGACGACACCTACGACACTGGAGGTGCCTACTACTACGTGCAGGCCGCTGACGACGACCAGGAGTAGTTAGGAGGATCCCAGGCAGGAGGCCTGCGCCTCGTTCGATCTGTATCCCAGTTTGTGCTAGCCTTCTTAAGGCAAACTTGTTTAACTTATGTCTGTACTCAGATATTGTTGCCTCCGCTGACTCGTCTGTGATCGAGCACTTGTATTCGAGCCCTCGAGGCCCCTGGCTTGTATTATGATGCTTGTATGACTTATTTATGTTTTAGAGTTGTGTTGTGATATCTTCCCGTGAGTCCCTGATCTTGGTCGTACACATTTGCGTGCATGATTAGTGTACGGTCAAATCGGGGGTGTCACAAGTTGGTATCAGAGCCGACTGCCTGTAGGAATCCCCCTTTCCACACTCCTTGGCCGAAGTCGAGTCTAGACATTACTAAACTTTTACTAACATGGCTGTGTGTCTTACGGGCCCACGTCGCCATTGGGTGGTACTAGTATCTTTTACTCCTCGACCTTTACTCTGGGACTCTGAACTCTCTTCTACTCGGGTTAAACGAATTTACTAACTCTAACACTAGGATCCCGTGACCGCATTCACCCCAAAGTTGGATAAGCCATAGTTGTTTCTTAGAGTAGTATTTTGAACAATTCACACACTGTCATTTGAGTCCTTTGAAACGTCTTTGCTTTCAGATGGAACCCACGAGGCAGGTCGTTCGCCACACGACGGCCATTGGTGCCTCGGGATCACCTGCGGTGCTAGCTGAGATGATGACCTATCTGGGTTATCGCTGGCACCCTGAGTACACCGTCTACGAGGAGTACCAGGACTTTAACCAGGAGCAGTACCGTGCCATCGTCCACCTCTACTCTCGGGAGTATGACTCCACTACTATGCTGCACACCGCACATGGTGTTGGTATGACCATCGACATGGCTGTCCACGATGCTGCCTATGCTGCTCTGACACGTCTTCGTGGAGAGTATCGGGAGTTGGACACCTCCCCCTTCAGGCACATTGCTATCGCATCGGATGATGGTGCGGAGGGATACTATACTGCTGCCTACTCCGCTGTCACCCGAGAGCCCTTCTACCATCAGAACCTGGTTCTGCATGCTGATGGGCTGGATCGAGCTAACCGAGCTCTTCGCCACGAGATGTACACCACCCGTCAGCACCTTTACCGTGCTCTGACGCTGCTGCACCCCTTTGTCCGATCTGGACAGGTACCGCGTACTGCGATCTACCCAGCCAGGACCGTGATGCCCCACGGTGTCGGTTGGCCAGAGGTGGGAGGCTACTCTCCCGCACTTGGCCCTCTTCTGCCACCTAAGCGTCGGGCTCTACACCTGAGTATCCGCGGCCCCCAGTCTGCTGACGTCGAGGGCTATCCGTTGCCTCACTACCAGCTGTCGGGCTACGATTACCTCCACAGTACCTCTTGGGACTGATGTAGGCTTGCTTGTAGTATTAGTTGCAGTCGCCGCGAGCCTGTGTGCCGCCTATGATGTTTTAGTCTATGTACTGAACTCTATGTACTGAACTCTATGCATGACCCCTTTTCTAAAGTTATGCCGACTACTATGTAGTAGCTATCGTGCTCCTTTCATTATGCATGTTTCATCATGAATGATTCTTGTCATTGCAAATTTCTCAATGCTGAACTACCCCTGTTATATATTAGCAGGATGGTTAGACCAGGTGGTCGTGGTCGTGGTGGCGATGCCCCACCACCACCTGAGTACATGGCTGGTATGATCCAACAGTTTGAACTGAACCGCCAATTCATGGAAAATATGATGGCCCAGTTTCCTCGCCCCAATATGAACCAGCAGCCAGCTCAAGTGACTCTTCAAGATTTCATACGCCTCAACCCAACCATCTACCGCAGCTCAACTCAGCCTCTGGATGCTGATGACTGGCTCCGTGACATCACCTATGAGATGGAGTCTGCTGATGTAGCCCCTGCCAGCTATGTCACCTTTGCTTCCTTCTTCTTGAAGGGACCCGCAGCTCAATGGTGGGACAGCCACAGGCGTACTCTGCCAGCTGGAACAATCATCACATGGCCTGACTTCCAAGCAGCTTTCCGTGCCCGCTTCATTCCTCAAGGAGTCATGGACCGGAAGAAGCGTGAGTTCCGCAACCTCACCCAAGGCAACAAAACTGTCGAAGCTTATCAGCGGGAGTTTCTGGACTTGTCCCGCTATGCTGAAGAAGACATTGCAACTGATGCACGCAGACAGGAGAAGTTCCGTGATGGCCTTCAAGCTGACATCAAGCTCGCACTTCTAGTGCATGACTTTGCTGATTTCGCCACCTTGGTGAACAAGGCCATCAATGTCGAAACTGGTCTGCAGGAATACCAGGGCTCTCACAAGCGCAACCGTGACACGGGCTCATCTTCGGGCTCGCCCGCACAGAAGCGTAAGATATGGATCCCGAACAGCATGTACCGTCCAAATGCATCTGCCCCAAGGCAGACCTATGCTGCACCTCGTCTGCCTCCACCACCATCTAGGCAGTCAAGACTTCCAGCTCCACCATCCCAAGCTCCTGTTCCCACTCCGAATAATGGCTTGTGCTTCAGGTGTGGTCAACCAGGACACCGTGCTAGAGAATGCAACCAGAACCAGAATCAACTGGCCCTTCCAGCAACTGGCCGTGGTAACAATCAGCCTCGCAACAACAATGCTAAGTCTTATGGTCGTGCTCATGCCAACCACGTTGATCTCAACGAAGCTCAAGACCAACCTGCTACTGTGATGGGTACACTCCTCGTAAATTCAGTACCAGCATCCGTTTTATTTGATACAGGTGCATCGCATTCATTCATGTCAGAAGATTTTGCATACAAGCACGACGTTAAATGTGAGGAGATGAACACTTCGGTACTGGTCAAAACTCCCGTGGGACAGTGTCAAACCTCCTTGGTTGGCATTGATGTCCCCGTGGAAATCGAAGGGCTGGAATTCTATGCCTCTCCCATTATCCTGAAGTCGTCTAACATCGACCTCATTTTGGGTATGGATTGGTTGAAAGCGCATACTGCTTCTATAGTTTGCGCCACTAAAACCGTCCATCTGCTACACCCTTCAGATGAAATAGTTGCTTACCAGGCTCATCTGGTGCAAAATGCCGAGGCAAGGCTCTATGCATTGAATGCATTGAACGCTGCACCACTCGAGGGCATTGAGAACATTCCCGTCGTGCGTGAATTCCTCGATGTCTTCCCTGAAGAACTTCCAGGGATTCCCCCTGCTAGAGCTGTCGAATTCATCATCGACTTGAAACCAGGCACCACTCCTATAGCCAAGCGACCCTAAAAAATGCCGCCGCATGAACTCCTTGAGCTTAAGGAGGAAATCGACAAATCTCTTCGCAAAGGATTCATTCGCCCAAGTTGCTCTCCTTGGGGAGCACCTTCTCTCTTTGTCAAGAAGAAGGATGGGACAAACCGGTTAGTTCAAGACTACCGTCCTATAAACCAAGCTACCATTCAGAATAAGTACCCTCTTCCTCGGATCAATGATCTGTATGATCAACTGGCGGGTTCGTCAGTGTTCTCTAAGCTCGACTTGAGGTTGGGCTACCACCAGATCCGTGTTCGAGAAGAGGATATCCCAAAGACCGCCTTCGTGATTCGCTATGGTTCATACGAGTACACCGTCATGTCTTTCGGTTTAACCAATGCTCCAGCCACCTTCTCTCGTCTGATGAACTATATATTCATGGATTACCTCAACAAGTTCGTCGTGGTTTATCTGGATGATATCCTGGTATTTTCCAAGAACGAAGAAGAACATGCCGAACATCTTCGACTTGTGCTGGAGAAGCTACGAGAGCATCAACTATATGCCAAGTTCTCCAAATGCGAATTCTGGCTACCGGAAGTAACCTATCTTGGGCATGTCATCTCTAAGGATGGTATTGCCGTCAACCCCGAGCGAGTTCAGGCTATTCTTGATTGGACTCCTCCCAAGAACGTTAAGCAAGTCAGAAGTTTTCTCGGTCTCGCCAGCTATTGCCGTCGATTCGTCGAGAACTTCTCTAAGATCGCCAGGCCTCTGACTAACCTGTTGCATAAGGGTGTCAAGTTCCAATGGACAGACAAATGTCAGGAAAGTTTCCAGGCACTCAAAGACAACTTGACTTCTGCTCCAGTTCTAGCTCCACCTGATACTAAGAAGGACTTTGTCATTTACTGCGACGCTTCCCGTCAAGGATTAGGCTGTGTCCTAATGCAAGACCGCAAAGTGATTGCTTATGCCTCTCGGCAATTGCGCCCTCACGAAGAGAACTACCCAGTTCACGACCTCGAACTTGCTGCTGTCATTCATGCGCTGAAGCAGTGGCGACATTACCTTCTCGGTAATCGTTGCGAGATCTTCACTGACCACCAAAGTCTGAAATATCTGTTTACTCAGCCAGATCTGAACCTCCGTCAACAGAGATGGATGGAGCTTGTTGCAGACTTTGACTTGGGTATTTCCTATACGCCAGGCAAGGCTAATGTAATGGCTGATGCCTTGAGCCGCAAGTCTTACTGCAACCACCTCCAGGTTCATAAAGCTCAGCCCTCGCTTGTTGAAGAATTCAGGAAGCTGAACCTCCATATTGTTCCTCCGGGTGCACTCGCTCCCCCTCCTAAGGAGTTTGGCAAGGTGAACCTCCACGTTGTTACCCAGGGTTCCCTCAATACCCTAGTTGCTAAACCAGATCTCGAGGACAGCATCAAAAGGCTACAGAAGTATGACTCTGAAGCCCACAAGATTAAGCGCTACCTCGCAGAAGGAAAGCCCTCATTCTTCACCATTGCTGAAGATGGCACCCTATACTTCAAGGGCCGCCTAGTGGTGCCATGTGCAGAGAAAAACCTGGATATGACACAGGAAGTTATGAAAGAAGCTCATGATACACCTCTGTGTATCCATCCTGGTAGTACAAAGATGTACCAAGACATCCGTCAGAGATTCTGGTGGTCTAATATGAAACAAGCCATTGCTCGTTATGTTGCTGAGTGTGACGTTTGCCGTCGTATCAAAGCAGAACATCAAAGGCCTGCTGGAACTCTGCAACCTATCTCTATTCCTGAATGGAAATGGGACCATGTTGAGATGGACTTCGTCACTGGATTTCCCAAATCACAGAAAGGTAATTATGCTATTCTTGTCGTCATTGACCGACTTTCCAAAGTTGCACATTTTCTGGCAGTCAAAGAAACGATCACTGCTAGCCAGTTGGCAACGCTCTATATGTCCAGGATTGTTTCACTCCACGGTATTCCATTGGTTATCAGCTCAGACCGTGGCAGCTTATTCACTTCAAGATTCTGGGCAAGTTTCCAAGAAGCTATGGGAACTCATCTGTCATTCAGTACTGCGTTTCATCCTCAATCGCAAGGACAAAATGAACGCGTCAACCAAGTTCTCGAAGACATGCTACGAGCTTGCGTTATTTCCTTCGGCAAGAAATGGGAGGAATCTCTCCCGTATGCTGAGTTCTCTTATAATAATAGCTATCAAGCTAGTCTGAAGATGGCCCCCTTCGAAGTGTTATATGGACGAAAGTGCCGAACCCCTCTGAACTGGTCAGAAACTGGGGAACGTCCACTCTTCGGACCGGATATTATCCAAGATGCCGAAGAACAAGTCCGCATTATTCGTGAGAATCTCAAGACTGCTCAGTCACGTCAGAAGAGTCAGTATGACCGTCATCATAAAGACATGGTCTATCAACCTGGCGAAAAGGCTTATCTTCGAGTCACACCTATGAAGGGTGCTCACCGCTTCGGGATCAAGGGCAAACTAGCTCCTCGCTATATTGGCCCATTCACTATTCTCGAAAGGCGTGGAAAAGTGGCATACCAACTGGAGCTACCGCCGAACCTTTCTCAGGTTCACGATGTGTTCCATGTGTCACAGCTCCGCCGTTGCTTCAAGGATCCAATCCGAGCTGTGGATCATGAAGTGCTCGAATTGCAGCAAGACCTCTCCTATAAGGAGCATCCGGTCCGCATTCTCGACCAAGCTGAACGCCGCACACGTCAGAAGACGATCAAGTTTCTCAAAGTCCAGTGGTCGCACCATTCTGAAGATGAGGCCACTTGGGAACGAGAGGATCGTCTGCGCGAAGAATACCCCGCACTGTTTCCTTCTACCTCCTAAATCTTGGGACGAGATTTCTTGTAGTGGAGGAGATTTGTAACACCCTGAGAATCATGCTACAGTAACTCCCTGTGATTAAGCTAATCATGTTGCTAAACAGGGCTTGATCACATTTGAATCACCTTCCTTTTCAAACTCCTAGTTCAAACTTCAAATATAATTAAAGTGAAAAATAAAAGTTTTCAAAAACTCAAACAAAAATGTTCAGTGGGTGCCAAATATTACACTAGTAATTATGGTGGAGAAAACACATTTTTATAAAATACCTAAATACTTTTAAATGAAATAAAACAGAAAAGGAAATAAGCAAATAAAAAGAAAACAGAAAACAGAAACAGAGCAGGAAAAAAAGGGAGCAGGCCTTCCCCCCCCCCACTGGACCCGTGGCCCATCTGCACCGAACCCCCCCGGCCCAAACTGGGCCGCACACCCGCACCCCCGACCCCGGCCCAGCCCACCTCT